>NC_080051.1:22004081-22016925 GCF_026212465.1 Amaranthus tricolor | reverse complement strand
CACGTAATTTCAAGCATATGACTATTGTTTTCGATTCTAGCCATTTCAACACAATAATATATACCAAATAGTGTTGTGTGCCAAGTTTCGTGCCAAACAAACCAAATTTGAACCACTTAATGCGAGAAAGTGCCAAAAACGCTTTAAAAACCTCAAAACGCAACTTAGCACGTAATTTCAAGCATATGACTATTGTTTTTGATTCTAACCTTTTCAACACAATAATATATATACCAAATAGTGTTGTGTGCCATGTTTCGTGCCAAACAAACCAATTTTGTACCACTTTATGTGAGAAAGTGCCAAAAACGCTTTAAAAACCTCAAAAGCAACTTAGTACGTAATTTTAAGCATATGACGATTCAATGCTTTCATACATCCTAGAACGATCTTTTGTCATCCTAAGTGTGATTAAATTGAAAACAAAATACATAAATCAAAATATTTATACATTTAACCCCAATAATAATATGTATATATTAGTAAAAACATTCATTCAACTAACCCTAATTAACTCTAAAAATAATACATCCCAAAATTAGCCCTAATTAACAAACTAATAATAAAAATAGGTAGAATATAAATTTTCAAAATAACAATTAACTACATTCAAAATAACAATTAACTACATTCAAAATAACAATTAACTACTAACAACAAAAATGATATCAATAATGCCCATTTACTACAAACAACACAAACATCATGAACTTGCAAGTAAATATCCATTAAAAAAACCTAAATTTGATATCTTTTGCACTAAATTACAAAGTAAAAAAATAAAAATAATGAACTTGAAAAACTTAAAAGTTTAAGAAATTACCTTGAATTCGTAGATTATGTAACCCACAATGAAACCTACGATGAAAAACAAAAACAAAATTAGTAAACATCCATTAAAAAAACCTAAGCCCTAATGTCGGTTTTGAAGAAATTATACCTTAAAGTCGTGGGTTTTGAAGCAAGAATACACGCTTAATGTCTGAAACAACAAGAAGAACGAGAACAACACACGCAAGTCAGAAACAGTACAGCAAGCAAGCAAGAAGGTGAAGATGAGCAGTACAGCAAGCAAGAATTTTTCGTGGGTGTCTGGAAGATGAACGTGAAACAAGAATAGTCGTTTAATTTGAAGAATAAAACAGTAGTATAATGATGTGTATTCATGAAGACATATGAAGGGCTTTTTAAAAAAAAATAAAAAAAATACCTTATATGCTGCGGTTCTTCGAAAACCGTAGCATATAAGGTATTTTTTATTTTTTTAAAAAATAAAAATTACCTTATATGATGCGGTTTGCGAAGAACCGCAGCATATAATGTGACATTTTTTTTCCCTCGTTTTTTCATGCCATTTAATGTTGTGTTATGAAAAAACCGCAACAAATGTCACGCAGTAGATAGGATTTTTTCCATTAGTGCTTGCAAGGTGAGATCACTATCAGCACTCAATAAGATACCCTAACCCGGTGTACCTTTCAAATAACAAACTACACGCAGAGCTGTTTCCCATTGTTCGTTGCGAGGTTTGTGCATAAACTGAGAAAAGATATAAACGGAGTATGCTAAATCGGGTCAAGCAACTGCAAGGTAAATCAAATGGCCAATAAGCAGACGATACACCTCCGGATCCGCAAGATGTTTGCCTGTGGCACGACCAAGCTTGTAATTTTGCTCCATTGGAAAACCACTCGGCTTTGCCCCTAATAAACCTGCTTCAGAAATGATATCCAAAGTATAATTCCGTTGGCACAAAAAAGGCCTGAAGCACTACAAACAACTTCTATACCTAAGAAATACTTTAAAGGACCAAGATCCTTCATTTTGAAACAATCTTCGAGATAAGCCTTGAAACCAACAAGTGTAGCGGAATGATTCCCAAAAATAATAAGATCATCAACATATACTAAGACATTAATCTGAACAATGCCTTTAGTATAAGTAAAGAGAGAATAATCAGAGTAAGATTGTAAGAAGCCGTACCCTTTCAAGGCTGCTACGAGCTTGGAAAACCAACACCTCGGGGCTTGTTTTAACCCATACAAGGACTTTCTCAGACGACGCACCAATGACGTCTGAACTCTCAAACCGGGGAGGTAATTTCATGTACACCTCCTCATTAAGATCACCATGCAAAAAGGCGTTATGAACATCCATTTGATGAAGTTCCCAATTTTTAAAAGCTGCAATAGCAAGAAATGCCCTAACAGTAGTCATCTATTGACTGGAGCAAACGTTTCACTGTAATCTATGCCTTCCTGCTAATGATTACCAAAAACGACCAAACGAGACTTGAGACGTTCAATATCACCATTAGAAAAATATTTTGTCTTGTACACCCATTGACTCCCTAGAGCACATTTACCGGGAGGAAGGTGCTCTACAGTCCAAGTTCCATTATCCTCCAAGGTTTTAATTTCTTCCTGCAAAGATTGTCGCTAACCTTCATGTTCATTGCTTCTTTAGAGGATTTCGGATCATGACTACTAACAACAACTGCCAGAAACTTACAATAATTCACAAAAAACTTGTCACAATTTATATAATGTGCTAAAGGATAAGGCGTACCTGAAGAAGTATTGGAAGATGGAGTGAACGGGAACGGATTTTTATTAAACACTGAGTGAGTCACATAATCAGGAAGAAGAACCGAGGGAACGTTTTCCCCAAACCCACGCCCAAACGGCTAACCTACTACCTCTCTGCCGGTGTCAGTGGACAGGTCCCTGTGAACTGTGGCAGCTTCGAACTGATGCGGTTGGGCAGAGGCAGCCTCATCCAGCGAGGAGGCAGTAGCAGGGTCACCAACACTACTTGTATCCTCACTGTTACCATTGTGCACATGATGCACCACATTGTCAATATACTCCTCATACTCCACAAAATCATCATGTATATCATAAGGCAACCCAAAACCATGAGACTGAATATGAACATCTTCCGGTGTAGCAAAAGAGAATACATCCTCAATAAATTTGACATTCCGAGACACAAAAAAAACTTTGGATTCAAGGTCCTATAATCTCCACCCTTTCTTCCCAAACGGCAGCCCACAAAGACACATTTTCGACTTCGACTCGCAAACTTAACTCCATGAGTAATCTGATTATGTGTAATATATAAACACCCAAAAGTGCGAATGGCACCAAACATAGGTGGTTTATTAAAGAGGATTTCAAATGGAGTTTTATTTTGTAGCAATGGAATAGGAGTTCGATTAATTAGGTGTGTCGCAGCAAGAACACACTCACCCCAAAAATAAATTGGTAATTTGGCTTGGAATCCCAAAGCTCGCCCAACTGACAAAATATGTTTATGCTTTCTCTCAACCCTCCTGTTTTGTTGCGGAGTACCCACGCATGAGGTTTGGAAAATAATACCAGTAGTATGAAAAAAATCACATAAACAATTAAACTCCGTACCATGATCACTTTGCACAATTTTTATGGTTTGAGAGAATTGTCTTTCTACCATAGCAACAAACATCAAAAACATACGAAAGACCTTCGTTTTATCATTCAACAAATAAATCCAAACAGCTCTAGAATAGTCATCAACTATCGTTAAAAAATAACGAGCTCCGTACGACGAAACATGTCTATACGGGCCCCACAAATCACAATGAGTTTTTTTCAAAAGTTCTAGATGCTTTATTACACTCAAAGGAAACCTATCTCTTGAATGCTTAGCATGCATGCACACTTCACATCCTATATCTAAATAATCTTTGCTACTTACGGTGGGAAGCAACTTAACTACTTTCTCTGAAGAATGGCCCATACAACGATGCCACAACTACAAGTCAGACTTTGCAGCAATAGCACTCACATGATGCACCGAATCCGATTTGCTGAAATATTACAATCTGTCCCTCCTAGCTCTCGTTCCAATTAACTCCTTCATTTTTTTCTGTATAGCACACATATAAGAATTAAATTGGACAATACAATGAAGGCCATCAATAAGTTGTGAAACTGAAAGTAAATTACAATGCAAATTAGGAACATAGAGCGCCCTGGTGAGGGTGATTTTATCTGAAAAACAAATAGAGCCAACAAGAGAAGCCAACACTGTTTCACCATTAGGCAACCCAATCGAACACTCAGAGTTTTTGGTGTCCAAAAGCCAAGATTTTTCTCCGGTTACGTGATGAGTAGCTCCCGTGTCAATAATCCAAGCGGTATCATCAAGCTTACCATTCAAACGATTATCAATAATTGTAGTGTTACCTATTTTTGGTGGTGGTGGAGGTGATCTCTCACCGCCGATTATGGTGTAAAAAAAATTAACAAGGCTTTGATACCATGTAGAATTAGTATAAACTTATGGTTTTTCACCTTTATTAATCAAACAACTCCAATATATATACAAAGCTAACCCTGAAATTACTTTAACTTAGGCAACTAGAATTTTAGGAAACAAAATATAAAAGATAAAAACCAAAAATATTCGCACATAATATATTATTTCCAAAATATATTATACCAACAAAATATATTATTCCAATAAACTTGCTTAAGTATTTTTTTAAGAAAAAAAAGAAATTTTAATGTTTTCAAAGCCTGAATCTCATAAGATTTAGATCGACCAATAAATTTATATATCACATAGATTCTTCTTCTCCATTTTATTCTAATTTCCTATCATATCATTTTGTAAGTCTAGATCATTCAAATCTTTTCACTTATGTTTTCCAAGTTATCTTCGGTATTTTTCATCTCTTTTTAAGTTTTTCAAGCTTCAACTTTCTATCTTCTTTTCAAAATTTTTAATATCTTGTCTTTACATATGTTTAAATCATTTTAAACAATTATCTTTCATATTTTCAATTGCTTTTTTAAAACCTTGTTTCAAGTTATATCCTTTTAAGGTATGCTTAATTAAGCATGATAAATTTACAATTATAATTGCTTTGTTGTAATTTTATTTGTCAATTTGAAAGGTACACTTAATTAATCTATGTTTTAAGCTTATTATACTTGGCTAACTTCAATCTAAAGTTATTATGGTAAGATAAAACTTTTCCGTACAAATATAACAATAATAAATCTATAATAATGATTGTTTCGATATATATATGAAAATTTACATTTATATTTTTTGTAAAGTAAATATATATCTATCTTGTACTTGTATTTCTGTGCATGTGATTCTATAAACTTTTTGGTAAATAACATCAACTATTACGTGACTCCAGACTATAAAATCTAACGGGTGACCGTGACTTTCTTTACAGATTTTTTATTTTTTTAATTTATTTTCAAGTCGCGTGATTAATTATTATTACAGTAAGTCAGTAACATATTTTAGACTTCAAATATCAGTTTAAATTTTTTATGAATTTTATGAATTTTTAGCTATATTTTTTATTTTTATCAGTTTTATAGAATTTGCTTTATTTTTATTTTTATTTATGAATCAAATTTAATTTATTTTTTTATTTACTCATCCACACATTTTTTTGTTTTCTCACAAACTATACATTTTACTCATTTATATCTTTTTTTCAGTTTGTTAAAAGCCTAAAATTTTATTTTTGTACCAAATATTAGAAGACGGAAACAGTAATTAAATGGTAGTTGCAATCACTTTTAAAACTGATGTCCAATATAGCCAACCAAAATTGACATCAATCAAAAAAAAACTTATTAATACAATTTAATTATTATTATAATTTTACGAATAAATGATTCACTAAATTAGAGACGATTAATGACAAGCAAAGATCTCCCTAGTGGATCTTGTGTCTAGTGCTTTCCAGACCATGACATTTTTCTCCTTTTTTATTTTTTTCACCTTATAATTGTAAGTTCTAACTAATAACTGTTACTGTCTTTTTATACCAACAATGTTTTTGCCATCTAGCTAGCAATTATATTATAATAATATATATGTAATTATGTACTTTATTTATGTTAATATTATTAATCCAACATCAAGACCTCTTTTTCATTCAACAGAAGACAATGGATTTGCTTCTACATGTAATCTCCCTTTTTATGTTGCTTAGCATGTGTAGAGAATCAAAGACCATAATATGGATGGGTCATGGGGCTCTTCGAATGGAAAAAGTGATAGCTACATTATTTTAGTGTGCATCAATTTAATAATAGTAAGTATTTTTTAATTATTGCGTTTGATTGTACTTATCAAGTAAAAATTAAATACATACTTTTTCTGTTTCTTTTCAAACGTCCCATTATGTTTTGCATGTTTGCCAATTTACTAATTAAATTTTTAATATTTTTAATTGCGCATAAAAATTATAAAAAATACTCAGTTCATTTCTTTTTGTTCTTCCTATTTACTTTTTACATAGTTTTCAATGCAAAATTTAAACCTCAATATATCTAAATACACATAATAAAAAATTATAAAAACTATATAATAAAAAAGTATACATTAAGACGAATCTACGAGATTGCACATGGATATATTTTATCTTCTAAAAATATGTGTCAAAAACATAATTTAAATTTATCTCTCCTTAAGGTGAAATATTCCAAATGGAAAGAACATTAAAGAACGGAGAGAGTAGATATTAATACACCTTAGGTGGAGATGAAACAAACAAGATCTATTTGATATTTTAATTTATAGACTAAGAATAAATTACAATTTCGAAGTGGTTGATAATAGTACTAAAAAGCAAATTGGACGTTTAAAAATAAAACAAAAAAAATATTATTTTAATACCTAATTTTAAAATTAATGCACACTAAATAATGTGAATCTAGTGCCTACAAGACTTTCTCGTTACCCATTATACTCTATTTCTTTTAACAATAATGAAAAACCTAACAATGATGGACAACATTGATATCTAATACGCCCCTACAATGAAATAATATAAGTACGAATGAATTGGTGGAGACAATCTAATTTGACGGAGGTCAATAAAAATTTAAATTAATCTTTGTGAAAAGAAATAATTTATCATTTTCCATTTTGTAGATATGAAATAGATCAAAGTTCACCATATGGAAACCTAAAAAATTGATAAATTTCTTATTATTGAATTTTTATAACCTTTGCCAAGTACTATTCTTCCTTAAGTGAAGCATTTGCAAGAACGTCTTAGTAAAAGATTTTTGTTCTTACATTATGGATTATGCTGTTATATGTTAATTTTGATCATTGGTCAACTACATCACTCATTTACAAAATAAAAAAAATAAAAAAAAATGAATTACTCATTTACACAATTATTTGATATTTTATATATTTCAATAATGTATTTGATAAAACAATATTTAGATATTTAATTAATTTTATTTGGGTATATATACATATATTTATCGAATAAATTTAACCATTTTTCAAAGATATCATAAAATTGGATATATATTTACTCATGTACCTAATTTAATCCACAATTTAATAAAATTCATAATTGCTTAGATTATTTAAGGAACATAAAGAATACTGTGTTAATTGTAAAAACATTGGCTTTAATTGAAACTAAATATTTTCCATGATAAATGATTAAAGAAAAGTAGAATAAAAAGAAAAAGGAGAATGAGAGATAGCTAACTTTGCATGGGATTAGTGAGGCCTATACTTTTGACCACAGTTGCATTGGTGAACCAACCCCCAAACAACACTCACAGAATTTGTTCAAGTATTTATGGTCATCCTATTGGCCATATCCCAATCTTAAGCTACTTGTAGTCTAACAGGGCCCCACATAATACTTCTACCCAAATAAAGTATCATTTCAAATTACTCTTTTATTAATTTTTCCTTTTTCTTCTTTTTTTGTTTATTTTTTATGATCACTTTTTTATAAATAAACATAAACACATGAATGAAAGGAACAATATAAATCAAACAGTAAATGGGGAAGGTTTAAAAGACTTTTTCCCAGGTTAATCTATCAAACTCCTTTTATGATCATCAATCATACTTTTTCTGGTGTGTGAACATGATCAAGAATCTCTAGTTACTTCTTCTTTACTCCCTCTCAAGCTAGCTTCTTCCTCCTTTTAATAAATGACTCCATTTTTTCCCTCCTTTGTTAACTTTAGATTTTACTCTGTTTTACTTTATTTGTTATATTTTTTACCAATATTATAAGAGCTTTTTTTATAAAATGTTATTACATAAAATGAAAAAAAAAATATAACTTAGTGAAAAATACTGACTTGATGACTATGACTTTAACTATGAAATGAAAAAAATATTAACTTTTGCTCCTTTAAATCTTTTTCTTTAACAAGTTTAGCACCAAATTTTATGGTACAAAGTAGGAATATTGTAGAGAAGTAAGTAGTAGTACTATGTATTCTTTTCTTGTGGTTAGTTTTAGGTTGGCTTATACTTTAGGCTATATGGTGTATGTGGCTATTAATTCCATTTCCTAATAAGTTGACCTTTAACTTGCTAGTGGGAAATTGAATATGATAAGAATAATCTCTCATAGAAAGAGAAAGAGGGGAAAATCAGTTAATTATAAATGATTATAATGTCCTTAAAAATAACAATTTATTTCGAGAATCTAAACATTTTTGTAGTTTTTAAGGATCAATTTTATAATTTGTTACCACAGAAATAATATAGTAACTTACAAAATTTCTCCCCTTTTTTGTGTTAAAAAAGTAATAAAATAAAATAAAAATAGAATTAATATGAAATTTAATTGGAATAATTTAACGTAAAAGTCAAATACAGAGTAAAACTATAAGATTGAAAACAAATAAAACGAGTACTATGTAACTAATTATCATATTCTTTCTCAAAAAAAATATTATCATATTTAGTCAGATCAAATAAACTCATTCCATACATAATTTTACTTATTTCAGTACATAATTTTTATAATTTTTCTTGACTATAATTTATCATTTTCCTAGCTAAAAATCATTAAATAGTGAAAACATATTTTTCTATCCCTATAAGAAATCACGATATGACACAAATACGTATGGGAATTTTTTTAATTGTATTTTGGTTTTTCATAAAAATACAGAAACTAAAATATTTTAAAAATTTTCAAATATTTGAAAGCAATTAAAAAAATACCCTCAAAAACACCCATTTACCCATAGTTTGCAATTTTGCATCATAACTATCAATTTTACAAAAGTAAAAAAAGGCCCCCACATTATTTACTACTCCATCAAGAAAACAAGACCCACATGTAAGAAAAACTAAGCAATCTATAGAGTATATAACCATATGTAAAACCAAGAATCCAATGAAACACTCAATAGTAATTAAACATAGTAGTTAGAAGTAATTAATTAATACTCCATATTACAAAAGAGTATTAATTAATAATTAGCAAAAAAATCTTAGTAATAACATTATATTAACGTAATTAACAACATATTCATATATTCAATTAATATATATCATAATAATACTCCTAATAATAATAATGATAAAAATAATAATAATAATAATACTATAAGATTAATTAATTGATAATAACCACCCCACAAAATTACAAAATAAACCCATTAGCAATATCTCTATTAGTATCAACATGAGTAGTTTCATACACTGGTAATTCTTCATGATAATACCTTCTATCACCCCCAATTTCTAATTCAAAAAGATCAGAACTACAACAACTAACATCATCATCATCTTCTTCCTCATCTTCAACCTCAAAGCGTCGCAAATTATTGTTAACGTCGCTTTGATATTTTCTTCCATGATAATTCTTTAACAGTTCCTTAGCAACTTCCTCTACTCTTCTATGCTTCTCCATTATCTCAACTTTTAATTCTTGTTTGTAATCTTGATCAATTTTGTATTCTTTGTCCGCGGAAATTACGGTATTAACTGGACAAAATCTTACTGACCGTCTCTCGAACCTTCCGGCGGACGACGGCGTTTTACTGAGGCATGAACGGGAGTAGGAAGATGCTGTTGATGGTGTTGACGTGCAGAATTTCTGACCGTTGGATGAGGTTATTGATGATGAGATCTTCGGTTTTTTGGATGCGTTTGAGTTGAATAACGAGTTGAGAAAACTCGCGAGTTTTCCGCCTGGTGAAATCGGTTGTTTCACTTTTTTTAAATCGCCATACAGCTTCAAGGCTCTTTTTTGAAGATTTCCTTCTTTGTTCTTCTTAGATGAAATTTCATCGGAGTAATTATTATTATTATTATTATTATTATTATTATTATTATTATTATTCCTTTGAAATAATTCCTGCTGATTTACCGACGTTTTTATAGGTTTTAATGTGAAACTCTTGGATTTCGATTTTGAAGCTCCGTAAAAGGAATCAGTATCCGAAGAAGAAAATCCACCGATTCCAGAGCTAGAATCAGAGGAGCTAGAAGAAGAAGATGAATTAAACTTAACAGTAGAATTATTCATAGCAGCCATTGAATTTCTTCGAAGCTTAATAGTCTTCTCATTGTTGTTATTACCTTCAATCCATTGATCTAAAACATATCGATTAACCCTGAATCTATCATGATCTTCAAATCGGGTTTCCCTCTCCATATAACAACTATTACTCTTATTCATCATCTTCAGTGACTTCCTATGATTATTATTAGTTGTAGTATCAACCTCATTTTCATCAAAAGAACGATAAATCTCTTCAAGAAGAGAAGAAGAGAAGGAAGAAGAAGGATAATTGTAATGATGGCGGTGATGTTGATGATGATCGATGAGAGAAGATCTTCTGCTATTGCTCATTGTTTTTTGTAATAGGAATTAAAGTGTCTGAAAATTGATCGATGAAGATAAAATTAAGTGTGAGAAGAGTGGGAAAATTGATGGGTGTTGGGGGGAGGGGAGGAAGAAAAGAAATGAGTAAAACTGTTTGTGATTGGGAGTACAAATGATAATTGAGAGTGTTGGGGTTGGGGTTGGGGTTGGGTGTAGGAAGAGAGAAGAGACAGTAATGAAAGCCTGATTCCACGCTAAAGAAGGAGATAATTTTGGAGAGAATGTGAATGGGAATTGATCTCGGAGAGAGAGAGACAAAGAGTATAAGAGATTATAAGTGTGAATGAGTGTATGATGAGAGTCGGCTCTTATAAAGGCAGTATTACCTTGTGTTGTATACGCGCGTAGCCGCGTACATATGTAGCCTATTTTCCTTCAATTTACACTATTTTGTCTTTTTTATATTTTTTTTTACTTATTTTTGTATTCATTTCACTTTTGAAAATAGTTTTATTATTTGTCTCTATTTTAACTACTTAATTTTATTATTTGTTTGTTAACATTTATTTTTTGTTTTATTCTCTAACTACAATTTTCGCGTCCATATTGTAGGATGTTACCCGTTCGCCTTCCTTCCATTTGCACTATTTTTTTTTATTTTATTTTGTTCTACTCATTTTTACATTCAATTCAATTTTGAAACTAGCTTTATTTTTTGTCTCTATTTTAACAATTTTTTTCTATTATTTATTTGTTACTCCCTCCTATTCACTTTAAATGTCTCATTTAGTTTTGGCATATTTGTTAATGCACGTTTTCAATCATAAATATCTCTAATTGTGTTTGAGTATTAATTCTAAAAAGTTAATATTAATAAAATCTACCATAAGATGAATCAAACAAAATTCCACTTGAATATACTTTAACTTATAGATTAAAAACAAAATATATAATAAGATGATTGATAAATTGGACATTAAAAATGAATAGGAGCTAGGGAGTATTTATTTTTTGTTATATTCTCTAATCACAATTTTCATTTACATTAAATTTTACCTAAAAGTATTAGGTTTTGACATGATAAGAGATTATATTTTTTCTAAACAAATCAAAAAAAGTATGGTATTAAGAAAAATAGATGATGTTCTAAAACAAAAAAAATTAGAGCTAGAAATTATGATTTCTAATTATTGAGAATGGAAAATTCTATACATCGGCAAAATAGATATTGTTAAATGATGAATAAATTAACAAGTTCATCTTAATGTTTTGGGATTAGGTTTTAACATTTGATGTTCTGACTTCTAATTCATGTACTAGCAAAATTAATATATAAAAACAAGATATATTTTTAAGTCTTTAAATACAAAAATTATAGGAGTATGAAATAAATATTCTTACAAAAATTGAAATTTGTAGCTAACATTAAGATTCTAGTCATTAATCTATAGTATCATTTCTATTAACACTTAATTTTACGAATCAGTGAATGACTTTGTGATATCTAATACTACCTCCTATTCAAATTATTAGTCCTTTTAGTTTTTCACACTTGTCAAAGTAATATTTTAACCCTTATTATTTTTAATTTCTTAATTAAAAATAAAAAAAATTTGGTATTAATAATCCTTGTATTGAAACGAATCAAACAAGATCTCAGATAACTATGTTTTAACTTATAAACTAAAAATAAAATACAAATTAAGAGTGATAAGTGAATAGTGATAAAAAAAAAAAATGGGGTAAATGAGTAGAATAGAAAGGAGTAAAACATAATGAGTTTGTGTAGTACCTTTGCCCTTTATTTGAGGCTATATAATATTGTGTGCTATTTTTAGAAATATCAATATAACATACTGTTTACATTTTGTTTTAGGTAGCGTATGTAAAATCTTCACCATCTTTTCGGTTTTTCTAACCTATGCACCAATAGAGAATATAATTGCATAACTCTATTAATATGATAATTATCTTGAGAATATAATTATTTTATCTTGTAGTTATTTATAGATAATATTACATGTAATCTTTATTTTTAGTATTTATATTATTCTATATAATATTTTGAATATTTCTTTTCTAGTATAAATAAATGTAATGTTATGATTAATATTAACAATTATTTTAAACACTTCTCAAAACTCTCAAACTCTCTACATGATATTGGAGCTTTGATCTTTTTCCATGTTTCTCGTAATGGTGGTTAGTGCT
>NC_080051.1:21996581-21999081 GCF_026212465.1 Amaranthus tricolor | reverse complement strand
AATAAATCTCAAGCCACAGTAGTCGAATGTAAACAGAACAAGAGCTATGATTCAGAGGAAGATTTAGCATTGATTAGTTGTGTTGAGTCTAGTAATTTGATTGATAGCTGGATTCTTGATTATAGTAGTTCATTCCATATGAGTCCTCGTCGGGATTTGGTTTGATACTTATGAGTCTTGTTTTGGGGGTTCAGTTACGATTGCTAACGGTACTCCATGTGAAGTAGTAGGTATTGGTTCCATGAGACTTCGGACTAGAGATGGAAGAAGGGTTACTTTGACTAAGGTGAGGCATGTTCCTACAGTAGGGAAAAACTTGATATTGGTTGGGACCTTAGATGATTTGGGGCTCAAGGGTGAGCTTAGCAATGGGGAAGTGAGTGTCTTTAAGGGTTCGGATTTGATACTTAAGAGTGTCAAGGAGAAATCCATGTATGTCTTTCAAGGTGTTATGCTGCTTAGTTTTGCTGTTAGTGCTTCTACTTGTCACTAGGAGATGACGGTTTGGGATAGGCATTGTCAAATGGGTGAGAGTAGAGGGCTGGAATTGCCCATTGGGAATCGTCTTACATGTGTCAAGGACGTCTACCTTGAGGAAGACAAGCATTGGATGTTTGGGTTTAAACACGGGTATGAGCTTAGCTTTGAAGCTCATGATCACTTGTATGGTAAGATGGTTAGTTGGCTACTTTTGGATAGTTCGTTTTTTTGGATTTGTTATGTTCTGTGTCTTAGGTATTTTGTAGCATCATACCTATGGGATAATACCATTGCAAAATGGTGTTACAGGAATAGCAAATCAAACCTCGTTAGGGAGAGTCTTATGCGTGCTCTCTATGTTGAGTAGATAATGGATTAGTTTGTTCGATCGGGGTTTACACACGGGATTAGAGGTGACCAGTATGTGTGTGGTTTAGTTCATTAGGGTATCGTGCTATCTCATGTTTGGAGCCTTGTCAGGGTTTTGGTGTGTTGTTGTGTATTTTGCAGTAGCTGATTATGATGATAGTGGTACCGAGTTTGAGGTGGAGTATGAGGTTAACCCCTCATCCATTTCTGTCCGATCCCAGATTAATGGTGTTGATGTTACCCTAGGTATCTCTCTGACTGTGATTTCTGGTGCTATCTTTATCTCTGTGGATAGTTTAAAGGAGTCAGTACAGGGAACAAACCGCCGATCTAAAGGGTTTTAAGAAAAGCCTATATGTTTTATCGAGAAGTCTAATAGGTTGGTTGAAGGGAGTGTTGTTTTAGTTGCTATGAATGTGGTAGGTTATGCATTGAATCTTGTGAGTGAAACAAGATTGGTATCCGTTTTTGTGGAGTCACTTGAACCTCTAATTATGAGCACGTTGTAGGTATAGTGAGCGGGCGCAGTGGTTTGTTATGACTTTACGTATGAACAGAGTGTAGGAATTGTTGTATAGACTGGTATTGTTACTTAGCTCAATTTTATCACCTCATTTTGAGGCTAAGTCGGTCTACATGTCTAGAGTTACGGTTCGGTATTTGAAGTATGTTGTGATGTGTCCTTGCTCTGCGCATGTCAGAGGTGTCATTTGCAGGTTTGTGACTCAACCTGGGTGGGGGCACAGGCAGGTAGAGATTTGTTCTCTCTACGATTTGCTTGGATCAATTGTTGTGTTTCTTATGTACGAGAATGATGTTAGGTGCTTAGTTACATTGGTTGAAGCTTGGGTTGTGTTCGCTGAGTTTGATTGTGTCTTGATCTCGGTGATGGTTCTTTGAGATCAACCTTGGTTGCTTTTGTGTACTGCGATTGTTTGTTTAGTGATCAAGTACTTGATGTTCGATAGAAGCACAGTGTGGTCAGATTTCATTCGGAATGCACGTACATGAAGATAGAGGTAAAGAAGATAGGATGTTCTAACAATCCTAGTAGATTCTTTACTATGCTGGATTCATTAGCATAGGCCCTTAGGGCTGGTGTGAGGGAGCTCACAGGTGGAGGGGTGCACAACCTCAAGGTGGAGTTTGCCTCGTGGACTCGTGATGCACGTAGAATATTATGAGTGACTTGTGATGCTAGTTGAGCGTTATGAGTGGTTATACTTGGAAACGAGTATGTGATGGGTCTTAGTTGGAGACTTATCGGGATGAGTCTTAGATGGAGATTTTTTTCGGGATGTATGGCTTATCCTTGAGCTTTGCATCGGTTTTGGCTTGAGAATGGTTTTGTTTCACTATGGTTTGATAAGGTAGTGGTTGACTAGGTTCTCATCAAGGTGGAGATTGTTGGGATTTTTGTGACTTGAACCAAGTCCAAGATCATGAAGAAGATGAATCAAGTGTGGGTCAAAAAGGCTAGATGCGCGGAGTGCGGAGATTTACGCGGGGCACGGAGGCGTGGGGTGCGGAGTTTACGCTGGGCGCGGAGAAGCTTCTTTCTTGGGCAAAATGACGAGCGCATGCCGCAGAGTTCTACGCCGGGCGCGGAGCAGTGCGTTTTGTGCGGGATTTAGTTTTTCCACGTTCTTTT